>NC_086446.1:309574214-309601714 GCF_028390025.1 Pseudophryne corroboree
TTCCATAAATGCAGAGAAGAGATACGGACAGCTATTCAGCAGAGATATGGCATTACATTGCACGACACAGTCTTTTGCTTACTGGAAAAAAAAACAGCAATAGTAGACTATGCATATCATACTTGCCTACCTGACCCTCTCCATGAGGGAGAAAATGCTCTGTTCCTGGACTTTCCTGGTAATGTATGATTGCCATCACCTGAGGTGAGCTAGTTAATTGATAAGAAAGGTATTTCACCACAGGTGATGGCAATCATACATTACCAGGAAAGTCCAGGAACAGAGCATTTTCTCCCTCATGGAGAGGGTCAGGTAGGCAAGTATGATGCATATAGCCCAAGCATATATTGTATCTAGTAAGCTCATATGTTTCACTGAAATCTACACAGTATAAAGAAGGAACACAATAGTATTGTAACTACACAAAAATGTATAGTGGATGCCAGGATAGTTAAACTTCCCAGATTTTATAGTAAACTGTAAATATTAATTATGGTAACAGGTGTCCTAATAATGTTTAATTCAGGGTGTGGAATGCATGGTGAAAGTTCAACAAAAGAAAATAGCGCACACACTTTTCCTTAATTTGTGGTAAGTACTCATTGGGGGTAATTCCAAGTTGATCGCAGCAGGAATTTTGTTAGAAATTGGGCAAAACCATGTGTACTGCAGGGGAGGCAGATTTAACATGTGCAGAGAGAGTTAGATATGGGTGGATTATTTTATTTCTGTGCAGGGTAAATACTGGCTGCTTTATTTTTACACTGCAAATTAGATTGCAGATTGAACACACCCCACCCAAATCTAACTCTCTCTGCACATGTTAAATCTGCCTCCCCTGCAGTGCACATGGTTTTGCCCAATTGCTAACTAAATTCCTGCTGCGATCAACTTGGAATTACCCCCATTGTTTCTGAATGTAACTCAGAGCAAGAAGAAACTTCCCGTTTATGCAGTAGCGAATTTCCTATTAGGCACGTGAGGCACGTGCCTAGGGGAAGCACTTGTTTGGGGGCAGTACTTGTTTGGGGGCAGCACTTGTTTGGGGGCAGCACTTGATGCTTGTGTTGGTACTGTCAAACCAAAAAGTAATAGAAACTGCTAAATATTTCCACTGTATTGTACCATATATCATCTTGAATGGAGTATAAATGGGTAGGACATGCACATACTGTCCCTGTAAGCGGTCTTATTTAGTAAGTATGTATATATAATAAAACAAAAAGAAAATCATAGTTAGTGGCATTTTAAATTATTCTATTAAATTGGCTATAAGGCCTTATAACCAGGGACGTGCAGTCAGGGGAGGCAGTGCCTCCCCTGTCATAATGATTAAGATAATACAAAGAAGATGCATATGACACATATTCTGTGCCATATGTATCTTCTTAATATTATTCTTATCGTTGCTGTTTTGAATATGTGTTTGGGAGGCACCGATCGTGGTGCCTCCCGTTGTCACTGGGGAAAGTATGGAGAGCGGGGGGTGGGCACGGGCGGGGACTAGCCATGGGCTGTAAAAGCCCATTGAAAATATATGGGAAAGCGGCACCATTAGTGGTGCCGCTTTCCATCAGGGACGTGCTTTCAACCTATGAAAGCACGTCCCTGTCAGTGAGGCCACAGTGATTGGCCAGCGGATCCGTCACTGGATCCGCTGTCAATCACTGTGTGGGCGACGTTGGCGGAGGAGGTGCGGGCGGCGGGATGCGGCGATGGTGCGGGCGGCGGGATGCGGCGGTGGAGCGGGCGTCGGCAGTGCGGGTTGCGGCGGTGGTGGAAATTACCTTTATCCTGCAGAGTTTGGCAGCGGAGCGGTTCCAGTTTCAAAAATGGCGCCTCAGCGTCATTTTTGAAATTCAAGATGGCCGCCGCGAGCCAATCACGGCTCGCTGCGTCATCGCCCCGCCCCCTCCGGCTGACTTATATAAGTCAGCACGAGGCGGCGGAGAGTCAGTCCGACGGCGGAGGAGGAGCTGTGAAGAGCTCCTGAAGAATGAAGACGCCGGAAGTCCTGGCTGGGCGGCGGCTATGCAAAAGAGCTTAGCAGCCGCCGCCCACCAGGTGAAGACGCTGGAAGCCCTGGGGAGGTGGCGCACCGCCAGGTGAAGACGCCGGAAGCCCTGGGAAGGCGGCGGCCACGCAAAAGAGCTTAAAGGCCGCTGCCCCCAGGTGAAGACCCAGTTTAATAAAGCTTATTTTAAAGACTTGTGTGATGTTTTTATTTTAATATTTTCTTTACAGGTGGACTACAGGTGCCAGCGGGCACTTTATGTCCGGGCATGCTGGCACTTGTGGTTCTCCAAGTGCCAGCATGCTGGGGCAGGCTTGCTGGGACCTGTAGGCTACCTGTAAAGAACAATATTACTATTCTTTGCAGGTGGACTACAGGTGCCAGCAGGCCCTTTGTGTCCGGGCATGCTGGCACTTGTGGTTCTCCAAGTGCCAGCATGCTGGGGCAGGCTTACTGGGACTTGTAGGCCACCTGTAAAGAACACTATTAACACACAATGAACCCCGCACCCACCGCCACCAGGGGTGCGGGGCATAGCACTGGGCTATCAGCCCAGTGCTGGTTATTGCTCGGGAGGGGGGACTCTATTTTAATTTTTTGGGGTTCCCACTTTCCGAGGAATTCCAACCCTGGGCTGACTGGCTGGGGGGCAGATTAATGTTATGGCAGGGGGACCCCACACTGAGTGTCTCCCCTGCTGTGGCATTACTCCCCCTGGCTGGTTCTGCCTAGTGCTGGTTTTACTGGTGTGTTGGGGGACCACCCTTTTTTTTTTTTTTTTTTTCGGGGGGGGGAGGGCTTGTTAGCTGCCAGTGCCTCCCCAACCAGTGACCTCACCGCACGTCACTGCTTATGACCAATCAATAAAAATAATAAAATTATGCAAGTGGGAAGGGGGGGGGGGGTGTTTACCTTTATGTCAGTTCTCAATTTGATGGCTGCACTGACCAGATTGGGCTTAATCTATAGATTATGCTAAAATATTTCTACCATAACACAATGGATGCAATGCAGATTTCAAGCAAAGCATACCTCCCAACTTTTGATCCACAGCAGGAGGGACAGTAACAATTGCCTCCCCCTCCCCCCCCCCCCCCCCCCCGGGACACTGCGACCTGCGAGTGGGACAGCAGGACAGACCGTGAAAAACGGGACTGTTCCACCTAAATCGGGACAGTTTGGAGGTATTAGTAAAGCCTGGGACAAGTAAATGTGTCAGGGTAACAATGTTTGATATTACTCTGAAATGTCACTGCAGCTTCGTTCATTTATGATTAGACTGAAAGGGGAGAAGCAGAAAACACGCTGGGTAGAAGTTTTTAGCTCAGTAATAGAGCTATTAGTATACTTTCATTTGTAACAGTGGATATACCTGCTGTTCAAAATGGAATGTTATGGTTCAAAATTAAAAAGCATGGGTGGAATATCCTCTTTAACCTGATTCACTGCCAAGTGCACAAGGTTCCTAAGAGAAAGGAAAAACTCATCACAAAGCACCTGTAGTACATCAGTATGACCTGCCTCCACCACTAAAGATCGCACGCTTGAATTAGGACATCACAACGTTGTGGCACAAGCTCTAGGTGAAAGGTCACCATTGCCAGATATAGGTGGGAATTCTATTAGCCCCATTTATTGAACAGGGGTGAAAAAGGGTGATAGACTTGAGTTTCAACACTTGGGATATTCAATTAGAAACCCTTTTTCTCACCTGTTAATCTGTTTTTGGGCGTTAACCCACAGAATCCGGGATAAATTCCCGGACCTGTGTGTTAACATGGTCGCGGCTTCCGAAAACAGGCTATTTGTCTGGGATTTCTTTTCTGTCTGTTCAGACCCAAATATAAATCCCTGTTAAGTGCAGCCTTCGGGGACTAACTGATTAGCCCCGGGGGGATCAATTGGGCATGGTAAATTACTGTGGCTAACAGAATTCCCCCCATAGTCTGTTGATCACAAGAAAACCAATATTATACAAAAAAAAAGGAGGGCGGTAATTGGTGAGATTCTAAAACAAAAACAGACTCTTGATCTCCCGTATCATGGTAGATACTAGCGTTTTTAAGAATCCTTTCCTTCTTTCAAACCATGGTGTTCCTTAATAGATATTGCCTCGGCGTTATAAAATACATCTCTATATCTCTACGGAAAATAAGATTTTAAACCTACCGGTAAATCTATTTCTCCTAGTCCGTAGAGGATGCTGGGGACTCCGTAAGGACCATGGGGTATAGACGGGCTCCGCAGGAGATAGGGCACCTAAAAAGAACTTTGACTATGGGTGTGCACTGGCTCCTCCCTCTATGCCCCTCCTCCAGACCTCAGTTAGAGAACTGTGCCCAGAGGAGATGGACAATACAAGGCAGGAATTAGCAATCCAAGGGCAAGATTCATACCAGCCCACACCAATCATACCATGTAACCTGGAACATACATAACCAGTTAACAGTATGAACAAACGACAGTAACGGTCCAAGACCGATGTCAACTGTAACATAACCCTTATGTAAGCAACAACTATATACCAGTCTTGCAGAGTTTCCGCACTGGGACGGGCGCCCAGCATCCTCTACGGACTAGGAGAAATAGATTTACCGGTAGGTTTAAAATCTTATTTTCTCTTACGTCCTAGAGGATGCTGGGGACTCCATAAGGACCATGGGGTTTATACCAAAGCATCCAATCGGGCGGGAGAGTGCGTATGACTCTGCAGCACCGACTGAGCAAACGCTAGGTCCTCATCAGCCAGGGTATCAAACTTGTAGAATTTAGCAAAAGTGTCTGACCCCGACCAAGTCGCCGCTCGGCAAAGTTGTAATGCCGAGACGTCTCGGGCAGCCGCCCAAGAAGAGCCCACCTTCCTAGTGGAATGGGCCTTAACCGAATTTGGTACCGGCAATCCAGCCGTAGAGTGAGCCTGCTGAATCGTATTACAGATCCAGCGAGCAATAGTCTGCTTCGAAGCAGGAGCGCCAATCTTATTGGCCGCATACAGGACAAACAGAGCCTCTGTTTTCCTAATTCTAGCCGTCCTGGCTACATAAATTTTTAAGGCCCTGACTACGTCCAGGGATCTGGAATCCTCCAGGTCACTTGTAGCCACAGGCACCACAATAGGTTGATTCATATGGAACGAAGAAACCACTTTAGGCAAAAATTGCGGACGTGTCCTCAATTCAGCTCGAGCCACATGAAAAATCAAGTAGGGGCTCTTGTGTGACAAAGCCGCCAATTCTGACACTCGCCTTGCTGATGCTAAGGCCAACAACATGACCACCTTCCAGGTAAGAAATTTCAACTCAACCTTGTTAAGCGGTACAAACCAGTGTGATTTTAGGAACTGCAACACCACGTTCAGGTCCCATGGTGCCACTGGAGGCACAAAAGGGGGCTGGATGTGCAGCACTCCCTTTACAAACGTCTGGACTTCTGGAAGAGAAGCCAATTCCTTCTGAAAGAAAATCGAGAGGGCCGAAATCTGTACCTTAACAGAGCCTAATTTCAGGCCCATATCCACTCCTGTCTGTAGGAAGTGGAGAAGACGACCCAGATGAAAATCTTCCGTAGGTGCATTCTTGGTCTCACACCAAGACACATACTTTCGCCAGATACGGTGATAATGTTTTATCATCACCTCCTTCCTAGCCTTTATTAAAGTAGGGATGACCTCTTCCGGAATCCCCTTTTTTGCTAGGATTCGGCGTTCAACCGCCATGCCGTCAAACATAACCGCGGTAAGTCTTGAAATACACAGGGCCCCTGCTGCAACAGGTCTTCCCTCAGAGGAAGAGGCCAGGGATCTCCTGTGAGCATCTCTTGTAGATCCGAGTACCAGGCCCTTCGAGGCCAGTCTGGGACAACGAGTATCGTTCGTACTCTTCTTCGTCTTATAATCCTCAACACTTTTGTGATGAGAGGAAGAGGAGGAAACACGTAGACCGATTTGAACACCCACGGTGTTACCAGAGCGTCCACTGCTATTGCCTGAGGGTCCCGAGACCTGGCGCAGTACCTCTGAAGTTTTTTGTTGAGGCGTGACGCCATCATGTCTATTTGAGGAGTTCCCCAAAGACGTGTTATGTCTGCAAAGACTTCTTGATGAAGTCCCCACTCTCCTGGATGGAGATCGTGTCTGCTGAGGAAGTCTTCTTCCCAGTTGTCCACTCCCGGAATGAAGACAGCTGACAGAGCGCTTACATGATTTTCCGCCCAGCGAAGGATCCTTGTGGCTTCCGCCATCGCGACTCTGCTTTTTGTCCCGCCTTGGCGGTTCACATGAGCCACTGCTGTGACATTGTCTGATTGAATCAGAACCGGTAGGTTTCGAAGAAAACTCTCCGCTTGTCGAAGGCCGTTGTAAATGGCCCTGAGTTCCAACACATTGATGTGTAGACAGGACTCCTGGTCTGACCAAAGACCCTGAAAATTTTTTCCCTTTGTGACCGCTCCCCATCCTTGGAGGCTCGCGTCCGTGGTAACCAGGATCCAATCCTGAATTCCGAACCTGCGACCCTCCAGGAGGTGAGCACTTTGCAACCACCACAGGAGGGACACTCAGGTCCCTGGGGACAGAGTTATTTTCCGATGTAAGTGCAGATGGGACCCGGACCATTTGTCCAGAAGGTCCCATTGAAAAGTCCTTGCATGGAACCTTCCGAAGGGAATGGCCTCGTAGGCCGCCACCATTTTCCCCAGAACTCGAGTGCATTGGTGAACTGACACCCTTTTCGGTTTTAGCAGGTCTCTGACCATGTTCTGTATGTCTTGGGCTTTCTCTATTGGTAGGAAGACCTT
Organism: Pseudophryne corroboree; assembly: GCF_028390025.1. Lineage (NCBI taxonomy): Eukaryota > Metazoa > Chordata > Amphibia > Anura > Myobatrachidae > Pseudophryne > Pseudophryne corroboree. The sequence goes on from NC_086446.1 coordinate 309,581,023, forward strand.
CATTTGTTCCGTATCCAGTATCATACCTAGGAACGGTAGTCGAGTTGTCGGAATCAACTGTGATTTCGGTAGATTTAGAATCCAACCGTGTTGCTGGAGCACTCTCAACGAGAGCGCCACACTGTTCAGCAATTTCTCCCTTGATCTCGCTTTTATCAGGAGATCGTCCAACTATGGGATAATTGTGACTCAATGCTTGCGCAGGACCACCATCATTTCCGCCATTATCTTGGTGAAAATCCTCGGGGCCGTGGAGAGTCCAACGGCAATGTCTGAAATTGGTAATGACAATCCTGTACAGCGAATCTTAGGTATTCCTGATGGGGGGCATATATGGGGACATGAAGGTACGCATCCTTTATGTCCAGAGACACCATAAACTCCCCCTCCTCCATGTTGGCTATTATCGCTCTGAGAGATTCCATTTTGAATTTGAATCTTCTTATGTACAGGTTTAGGGATTTCAGATTCAAAATAGGTCTGACCAAACCGTCCGGTTTCGGGACCACAAATAGGGTTGAGTAGTAACCTCTTCCCTGCTGGTGCAGGGGAACCTTGATTATCACTTGCTGTATACACAGCATTTGAATTGCAGCTAACACTACATCCCTTTCCGATGTGGAAGCTGGTAGGGCCGATTTGAAAAATCGGCGCGGGGGCACCTCCTCGAATTCCAATTTGTAACCCTGGAAAACTATTTCCAACACCCAGGGATTCAGGTCCGAACTGACCCAGGCCTGACTGAAAAGTCGAAGACGTGCCCCCACCGGTGCGGACTCCCTCAGGGGAGCCCCAAGCATCATGCTTTGGGTTTTGGAGCAGCCGGGGAGGACTTTTGTTCCTGGGCACCTGCCGAAGAAGGTGCTCTCTTGCCTCTGCCCTTACCTCTGGCGAGGAAAGAGGATCCCCGACCTCTTTTGGACTTGTGCGACCGAAAGGACTGCATCTGATAGGGTGTTACTTTCTTTTGCTGTTGGGGAATATATGGTAAAAAAATTTGATTTACCTGCTGTAGCTGTGGAAACCAGGTCCGTCAGCCCATCCCCAAACAATACATCACCCTTATAGGGTAGTACTTCCATATGTTTCTTGGAATCCGCATCACCCGTCCACTGGCGAGTCCATAAGGATCTTCTCGCTGAGACAGACATGGCATTGGCCCTAGAAGCTAGCAATCCAATGTCCCTTTGAGCATCCCTCATAAATAAGACTGCGTCTTTAATATGGGCTAGAGTTAGGAATATAGTATCCTTATCCATATTATCAAATTGATCTGTCAGCTCATCTGTCCAAGCTGCAATTGCGCTACACACCCATGCCGACGCAATTGTCGGTCTTAGCACAGCACCCGTATGAGAATAAATACACTTTAAGGTAGTTTCTTGCCTGCGATCTGCAGGGTCCTTAAGGGCCGCTGTGTCAGGAGACGGTAGCGCCACTTTCTTGGACAAGCGCGTCAGGGCCTTGTCCACAGTGGGGGGTGATTCCCAAATCTCCCTATCCTGCTTAGGGAAAGGGTATGCCATATAAATTATTTTGGGGATCTGCGGTCTCTTATCCGGAGTCTCCCAAGCTTTTCCAAAGAATTAATTTAATTCATGAGATGTGGGAAAGTTAATACAGGTTGAGTATCCCATATCCAAATATTCCGAAATACGGACTTTTTTGAGTGAGAGTGAGATAGTGAAACCTTTGTTTTTTGATGGCTCAATGTACACAAACTTTGTTTAATACACAAAGTTATTAAAAATATTGTATTAAATAATCTTCAGGCTGTGGGTATAAGGTGTATATGAAACATAAATGAAATGTGTGAATGTACACACACTTTGTTTAATGCATAAAGTTATAAAAAATATTGGCTAAAATTTCCTTCAGGCTGTGTGTACAAGGTGTATATGAAACATAAATCCCTTCTGTGCTTAGATTTAGCTCCCATCACCATGATATCTCATTATGGTATGCAATTATTCCAAAATACGGAAAAATCCGATATCCAAAATACCTCTGGTCCCAAGCAATTTGGATAAGGGATAATCAACCTGTAATCTGTTTCTTTTCCTTAAACATGTATACCCTTGTGTCGGGGACCGAGGGTTCATCCACAATATGCAACACATCCCTTATTGCCACAATCATACACTGAATGGTTTTAGTCACCCTAGGGTGCAATTTTACTTCGTCATAGTCGACACTGGCATCAGAATCCGTGTTGGTAGTAGTGTCTTGTGTTAAGGGACGCTTTTGAGACCCCGACGGGCCCTGTGAGTCGGTCCAATCTGAGGATTGACCCCCTGATGTCCCCCCTAAATCAGCCTTATCAAGCCTTTTATGTAAAGATGCCACACTTGCATTCAACATATGCCACATGTCCATCCAATCTGGAGTCGGCACAACCGACGGGGACACACCACTCATTTGCTCCACCTCCTCCTTGGAGAAGCCTTCCGCCTCAGACATGTCGACACACACGTACCGACACCCCACACACACAGGGATTAACCTATAAGAGGACAAAACCCCAACCAGGTCCTAAGGAGAGACAGAGAAAGAGTATGCCAGCACACACCAGCGCTTAAAAACACTGGAAAAAATATGTCCAGATAGCGCTTTTGTTATATATATTATGCCAATTCCCACTCACTGCGTCGCTAATGTGCCCCCCTCCTCTTTTTTCCAGCCTGTGAGTTCAGCAGGGGAGAGACCAGGGAGCCAGCGTTTTCCTCAAGCAGCTTCTGTGGAGAAAATGGCGCTGGTTAGTGCTGAGGATCAAGCCCCGCCCACCCGACGGTGGGCTTCGGTCCCAGTGATTTTTTAATAAAATGGCAGGGGATCATAGATTTACTGCCTCCGCAGTCTAAACAAACTGTATTTGTGCCAAAATGTGAGGTTTATTGCTGCCCAGGGCGCCCCCCCCCCCCTGCGCCCTTCAGTGCTGCTGTGTGTGTGTGACTGGGAGCAATGGCGCGCAGCTTACCGCTGCGTGCCTTACCTCATGAAGATCTGATGTCTTCTGCCGCCTAAGATGTCTTCTGCCTTCTCTATCCGGCTCCTATCTTCGGCATCTGTGAGGAGGACGGCGGCGCGGCTCCGGGACGAACCCCAGGTGAGACCTGTGTTCCGACTCCCTCTGGAGCTAATGGTGTCCAGTAGCCTTAGAAGCAGTGCCCAACTTGACAAGCCAGCTCTGCTTCTCTCTCCTCGGTCCCACGATGCAGGGAGCCTGTTGCCAACAGGACTCCCTGAAAATAAAAAACCTAACAAAATTCTTTTTCCACAGAAAACTCTGGAGAGCTCTCTGCAGTGCACCCATTCTCCTCTGGGCACAAGATCTAACTGAGGTCTGGAGGAGGGGCATAGAGGGAGGAGCCAGTGCACACCCATAGTCAAAGTTCTTTTTAGGTGCCCTATCTCCTGGGGAGCCCGTCTATACCCCATGGTCCTTACGGAGTCCCCAGCATCCTCTAGGACGTAAGAGAAGGTAAAGTTACAGTATACCAACAAAAAAAATTTTTTATTACATTTTCTTAAACTTTAATAATCTATTTTTACGCTACTGTGCCACCTACAGGAAATGAGCGTTTAGTCTAGATTTATAAAGAAACTGCATTTTTGGAAAATAAACAGCTATAAAAAAAGTATGAAGGTAGTACGTTGTTCTTAACTAGCCCAAATAATTCCAAAACCTGCTCAGCACTGAGCTCACAAATCATTTGAATAGTATGCCATCTGTTATTGCTGCAGTACTTTATATAACCAACCCTGTGCTTGGGTGTGGTATACTAGATCGACCACACTTAGGTCGACCACTAGTGGTCAGTAGTAAGTAGGTCGACATGGTTTCTACGTCATGTACTAGGTCACATGACAAAAGGGTGACATGAGTTTTTGCACTTTTTTTGGTGTTGTTTTCTCCATACAGTGACCGGGATCCCCGATTAGTGCACCGTGTCCCCTCGCTCCACTACGACTGCGCTCAGCACAGCTTACCATTCCCAATTGTAGACCACGTGGATCGTGAATAAGTTAAAAAAATGAAAATTAATGTGAAAAACTCATGTCGACCTTTTGCCACGTCGACCTAGAATATGTCAACCTAACGTCACTGTCGATCTAGAAACCATGTCCACCTACTTACCTAGACAGTGTCGACCTAAATGTGGTCGACCTAGAGACCGGATACCATGTGCTTTACCACAACTTCTTTACAAGAATCACAAAGCATATTATCCAATAACATTGTACTTCTTTTGGCTCATCAAATCAGCAGCATCTTGATATAACCTGTGTAACCCAAACATATTCACATGTCCTCTGAGAAAACATTTGCGTATAGCTGCAGAGGTCTTAAATGCTAACCTGTGACTAGATTGGGCAGGGGCAAACGTAAAGGAAAACATAATTTAACAGGGCAAATTGAAATTACATTGAAAGTGACCCACCCTTAAAGTGGGGATGTAGTTGGCGTCCTGCCAATCAGGATGTCAGCAGTAAGAAGACCGGCATATGAATCCCGACAGTCACGATCATGAACGTAAGTATGAGGGGGAGGGTTAGGGTCAGACTGCAGGAGGGGAGGTTAGGCACTGGGAGGGGGGGGGGTTAGGGTTAGGCTGTGGGATAGGGAGGCTTAGGGGGAGGGTAAGGGGGAGGGTTAGCCTACTTACTTAAATGTGTTGGTATTCTAACCATCGGAATGCCTCTGTCAGTATTCTGACCACCGGCATCCTGACTGTCTGGAACCTGTACTCAACCCCTTAACGTGTACACATCATATACATGCCTCTGGGAGAGACAATCAATTCACTAGGAATCTGGTACACATATCAGGCAGTTCAGTTTTAATCTCCCGTATCATGGCTGCTACTAGCAGGGGAGCCCCCCTGTTTGAGAGATGACTGTCCACTCTTTCACACTATGGTGTGCTGTAATTGATATGGCCTCATGATTATTAGGCAATATGCTGCCATATTTGTGGCCTGAACCAATAGCCTTGAGAATGCAGCCTATCTAACCCTGGGAACCAGTTATATCACAGAGGTAATAAGTGGCTCCTTGATGTTACTGTAAATCCACAGTATACTGCACATCTGGAAAATGACTAACTTCTATGTGGTATACATTAAGCAATAGCATTTTAATAAAATATATGGAAGTAGGCATTCATTAGCCAGTAATAAGTCCTCAGAATTGTATAAAAATTTTTTAAAGGCTTTTTCCAATACCACGTTACAGATATAACAAACCTTATATTGCATTTTAAGCATCGCATGTCAATACTTCAAATTAGATAGTTAACGGTAAAATGAGACTATTGTCATCTGAGTGTAACGCTGCATAATAAATTATATTTTATGCTGTAGAATGTACGTCAACTTAAAAAAATAATAATAACAACACACTGGACATAACAATGAATCTGTAAAAAAAAAATGGCACAAAAAAGTGAATGCCCTAAATTGTAACAAAAAGTGTAAAGGTGCTTAGTACAAGTACTGATAATGGAAGACTAATTTGGACCTTTAACAAAAACTTTCATATGATTATACCAAGTCTATTAATGTAGAATAAACTATATGCTTTGGTAAGAACAGTGAGAGAAAATTAAATGCAAGAAAATAAAATAATAAAGTGGTCTTTATACAAAACCAATGCAAATGCAATATATACTTGGTCAGCCATCACAAGAGATTTAACATTTTCTTGATTGCATGTGTTTAGGTCTGCGATATTCAAGGGTGCTGTTCACGTTTTTTCATCTCAAAGGCAGCATACACAATGTAACAACATGTAGAAAGACCAGATACCATTCAAAAGTGGGTCATAGAAAAAGAAGCAGCGTTTCTCTAGAAAGCCATATCTGAACCATCGGCCCCATTACCCGGTTCTGGAAGGCTGGTCTAGGATACCAATATATTCATCTAGGAAATATAACAAGTGAACATAAAATTGGTTTACAGTTTTAAAAACTTGCACTTGAAACAGTATTTCTTCTTTTCCTGCAGCTATGTAGCATACTATAACACTGAAATACAAAACATTAGAACCCTGTGTTTCCAGTAACTAGTATAATCTCATTAATAATGAATACTACTACTTTATGCACATACAAAAGACTCTGGTTCCCGTGTGTTCTCATAGTAGTCAATTGCTCTAGCAAAGTCCACCTCGTTAAGTGCTGGGCCATCTATGGCAATTTTTAAAACATCGCAGAGATCACCCACCATTCTTCCTGGCCAAAGACTATGCTTCCACAGTTCCTTTGCACGGCTGATTTTTTCAAAGAGTGCAGACCCAAGTGGCATGACTAAAGCGATAGCTGCTAAGACAGTGAAGTCAGGAAAGAGCTCATGCATCTCAGAGTTTGTGTGGACCAGCTTTACACATAGGTCTCGAAAAGTCAGGTGGCTAAGGCTAAATACTATACGTTTAAAGAGAGCAAAGTCATTTGATGCTCGCTCTGGAACAAGAACATGAGAGAAATACTGCAGCAGGTGGCGCAGTTCTACCTCACCATAGGCACCAATATCATCCAGGGAGGATGGGTAACACTTTGGATTGAAAAGAACAGAAAAAGAGCTAACTACTTTGAGCACATTGCCAGGAAAATGGTCTTGCAGGCATTTGCATACATTTTCAAGACAGGCTTCCTTTATAATTTCAAAGTTTTTCAACTGGACTTTGGAACAGTCAACCAACTCTACCCCTTTGTAGTAGAACCTGCTTTCATTATCCTCATCAGGATGCTCATTCAACTCATTGAGGAATTCTTGAAAGTTTTGGCCATTTGTGGACCTTTGAGCCTGCAGGGTAGCCTGTGAAGCAGTCACTATTGGATTCACCATAGATATGTCTAGATCCTCAATCTGAAAGAATTGGTTGAGTTTCTGGAAGATGGGAAGTATATCGAGAAGCACCTTTGTAAAAGCCACAAACCAGAATTTTTTAAGCTCTAGGCATAGTCCATTAGCTATAGGAGACTTTGCAGATTCACTTTCAAGTAAAAGAACTAGTGTTGGCCAAGATGAGTCAACGGTTTCGACAGCTGGTAAGATACATGTCCAGTGAATTGTTCCTGGACAATTCAAATCTATGCCACAGATGTTGAGAACATTATGCAAATCATGAAAGCTATGGCTTTCCCCATTCTTATTGCCATACAGTCTAAACACAGCGTCCATTACACATTCATATTTCCTTGCATAATCAACACTTATAATACTTTCAGCTGGCAGTAAAGACCGTCTGTGTGAAATACAGTGAAGCTCTGTTACAAATGGGCAAAGAGATTTCTGCTTCTCACCCACACCATTTTGCCTGTCTGACATCAGCGATGAACCATCTGAACTTAACCAAGCTACTTTTTTTGTTGGGACATGAAAGTCGTTCAGTATCTCCATCAGTTTGTCTATCACAGAGTGGGCATCCCCTAAACATAACTCAAACCTGCCCAGGAATGTGATGTACAGCTGTCCATCACAAGGTGAAATAGATGTTGTGAACACAACAAGACTTCTGTGTTCTGCTATATCCACGGTCTCATCAACTACCAGCCCAATGAACGGGGAGTCTTTCAGTCTCTTTCGATCTTCACTGTGCAGTACTTTAACAATGGCTGCCTGAAGTGATCAAAGACAAGAGTACATCAATCCTTTTCATTTATCATGAGAAAGTCACACAACTGCATGATATATTATCAGCAATATACAGAGAGGAATTTTAGAACTACAAAATGAACTTGTTTCTGGGAATAACGGACACATTTTTAAGAGCGGGAGGGCTGCAGTGTATTATAATGCTGCATAAATTCATATGCTATTAATACTACCGTATGGAAAACATATAGTTAACTTTATCAGGCTTTAAATGACTAATACAACAGAAAACTGCATTTATGCTTTGTGCTTGCCTGATTCAATTGGCAACATGTACAGAATAAGCAGTCCATGCAAAATTGCATCACTAATTTTTAAAACCTGTTCCATCATATAAAGTGAGGTCTACCGGAATTCCTGAAGACAACACACATCCCAGATATTGTGAACATGTAACTTGCGTTAACAGATAGCGCTCTGAAAATAAAACGTTATACCTAATACCTTTTTCTTTAATTCTGTTATAGAAAAACATATTTGGAATGACGATTTCGCTTCCTCTGACAACAAATCCGCAAACTACTTGACCTATTTAATGTAGAGACAGTAGAGAAACACAGAGGCTCAGACAGTCACTCTCTCTCTCTCTCTTTCCCGTTACTGGCCATGCAAATCTGTACCCTCCTGCCAGAATTTACTGGGCTCAGACAATGCCTCATGGCATCTGTACAATTCCATTTCATTTCCGTGGAAAGAAGAACTGTGTGTACTTCGGGAGGGGAGGTTTTGAACAATGGCTTGAGGTTTGATCTGAGAGTCGGTCACTGATTAATTACAGGCTGTGGCCACTCCGATACATTTTTTTTTTAAAGGGCAAATAACCAAAACCCAGTGACCTTTGATTTTTTTCCTTAAAATGTATTTATTTCCCTGCCTTTAATACAGCATCCCTTGCGTAAAGGTTATCCAGAAATGGGTATTGCCACCCAAACAGGACTGCTTCAGTAACCAGAAGAACTTTGTTTAATGGCCCACCATTTTTTTTTCCATAGTGACTCGCGATTATTTTTATAATGTTTAAAATGTACTAAAAAATTCAAGAAAATCTTGATTCTTTGGCTTATATCTTATATGAAAAAAAAAAAGAATACTTTTGAAAGTTATTGTGGTTTTTCACCAAAATATATAATTAAATAATTCACACAATATATATAGAAAATAGACTATAATAAAGGCCTACATATATATTTCATTAGACTAACATGTTTTATGTATAAATTACCTTGAGAAAAAAACAGGGTGACTACTATCAAGCTAGCCTTGTCACACACCAGAGGCGGCGTTCGCCGTGCTTACCCCTGCGTGTCTGCTGGTCGGTGTTGCGGCCTCTGCCTTCGGTGGGCCACGGGCTCCGGCGTCTGGTTGGCGCGGCTACCGGCGGTTCTCCGGGACATGGGCGCCACCATGACACCCGGTATCACGTGAACGGGGGGCAGGTGACGTCATCAGACTGCTCCGCCAATCCAGTGCTGGCGGGAGATTCAAAGTCAGACGCCGGACAGAGCTTCAGTGCCTGAGTATCGTCTTTCCTTGACGTAGATGCCAGTGCTCTTGTTCCCGGCAAGGATCTCTGCAGTTGTACTCCAGTGTCTCCGGCATTTCCAGCTGCCAGTTCGCTACACCGGCGCCAGTGTATTCAGCGGCCGGTAAATCTCTCTGCGTACCAGTCATCCGTGTTCCTAGTAATCAGCGTCTCAAGTCTCCGTTCTCAAGTTCCACAGATCCGACAGCGTCTCAAGTCTCCGTTCTCAAATTCCACAAATCCAACAGCGTCTCAGTCTCCGTTCTCAAGTTCTACAAATCCACAGCGTCTAAAACCCCTGCACTTCAGTTTCTCACATCAGCGTCTCTGTCACCACTCACAAGTTCTTCAACCATCTGTGTCATTAATCATCATTCATAAGCTCCATCAGTTATCAGTGACTTTCAAACATCACCCACAGTTTCTTCAATTACCAGCATCCCCAATACTGCTCACTAAACCCTTCAGTGGGTCTGGACATTTCCTCATTTATTCCTTTTTGGCATTTGACTTTAAGTTGTTTTCCTTTGCAATAAAGCTCTTTACTATTTCATCAAACTCCACTGTCAGCGTCCTGTATGAGGAGATCCTATATCAGGCCTTCCCGTTTCCAGCTCAATTGTGGTTCCTCTTCCCAACCATCGGAAGAATCCCCGAGTTCACAACACCCCCAGTCTAGGCCAGTGACAGTATACTCAGGCCACATGGACCCGGGGAATCGGAACCCAGAGGCAAGCGCCATGTAGGACCTAGTTTCCAGAGTACAGAGTCAAGAAGCAGCACAGAATCAGGTGATGCATTATCTCCAGGAGTTATCTGGTCGGATGGATCAAATCCAGACTTCGCTGGCTACAGTGTTTCCAGCTCCAGCCCCAGTATCCGCTCCAGTGGTTGTCCCTGGCAATGCTTCCTCCTTGTCTGGAACCAGGTCACGCCTTCAGCTTCCCACTGCTCCTCGTTATAACGGGAATCCAAAAAATTGCTGTGGATTCCTCAATCAGTGTGAGGTACATTTCTAACTCCTCTCACACAACTTCCCTACTGATCGGTCTAAAGTGGCATTTATTATCTCGTTACTTGAGGGTTCAGCGTTGGAGTGGGTGTCACCGTTGTGGGAGCGATCAGATCCGTTAGTTTCCAGTTATACTAACTTCTTGGCGTCATTCCGAAGGATCTTTGATGAGCCTGGCAGGACGACTGCTGCCTCAGCTGACTTGCTCAGAGTTCGACAAGGCTCTCGTACAGTGGGACAGTATGTAATTCACTTTCAAACTATAGCTTCTGAACTGAGCTGGAATAATGATGCCCTTCGGGCTGCTTTTTGGAACGGGCTCTCGGATCGTTTAAAAGACTAATTGATTACTAGAGATCTGCCGGATTCCTTGGAACAGTTGATCTCACTCTGTGTGAAGGTGGATCTTCGTATGCAGGAACGAGGTGGTGAACGTAGTCGGTCTGACCGGTCGAGGCTCCGATCTCTTCCTTCCAAGCAGACAGTCAATTCCAGTACAGATGAACCCATGCAGATTAATCGGTCTCGGCTGTCCCCAGAAGAGCGCCAGCGTCGGCGTGAGGGTAGACTCTGCCTCTACTGTGGAGCCGCGGATCATTTCCTCAAGTCTTGCAAGTCTCGCCCGGGAAAACGGGCAGTCCTAGCTTGTTCCGGAGAAGTCAAGCTAGGGGTTGTTTCTCAGTCTTCTCCGGCAGTAGACTGTCTACTTTCAGTATCTCTGTTTTCTCAGTCTGAAGTCAAAACCGTTAAGGCATTGTTGGACTCAGGAGCTGCGGGGAATTTTATTTCTCTTTCCTGCGCCCATAATTTGGGATTGACGTTACAGTCGGTCGACCGACCTATTACGATAACTGCTATTAATGGTACCCAAATTCCTAATGCTCTGATTACAAGTCATACTATGCCAATCAAGCTACAAGTGGGAGCTTTGCACCAAGAACATCTGGAGTTCCTTGTGATTCAAGAGATGTCTCACGATCTCGTCCTTGGTCTTCCCTGGCTTAAGCTTCACAACCCTCACGTCGACTGGAAGTCGACACAGATAATTTCTTGGCGTCCTTTACGTCACTCGAATTGTCTTACTCCTGTTTACCCACTTCGTGCATTGTCTAAGTTGGACGTAGAGCTTATTCCAGAGGCTTATCAGGAGTTTACAAATGTCTTCTCGGAACAGGCGGCCGATAAATTACCCCCGCATAGACCCTGGGATTGTCCTATTGAGCTTATTCCGGGGAAAATGCCACCTCGCGGTCGTACCTATCCTTTGTCAGTACCTGAGACTCAAGCCATGTCAGAATATATCAAGTCTAATCTGCAGAAGGGATTCATCCGCCCCTCCACTTCCTCAGCAAGAGCAGGCTTCTTCTTTGTGAAGAAAAAAGATGGAGGCCTGAGGCCATGTATCGATTATCGTGGTCTAAATTAAGTCACCATTAAGAACAAGTATCCTCTGCCGCTCATCACGGAGCTGTTCGATAGAGTTCGTGGAGCTCGAGTGTTTACTAAGCTCGATTTAAGGGGAGCTTATAACTTAATACGTATCCGACAAGGGGACGAATGGAAGACGGCCTTCAATACTAGGGACGGGCATTATGAGTACCTGGTAATGCCGTTTGGCCTCAGCAACGCCCCCGCCGTCTTCCAGGGATTCATTAATGAAGTTTTACGGGACATGTTACACCTAAATGTGGTGGTATATTTGGACGACATCCTGATATTTTCGAAGAATCTCTCTGAGCATAGAACACAAGTTAAGGAGGTACTCCTTCGGTTGCGAGAGAACCATCTTTATGGCAAGATTTCCAAGTGCACTTTTGAGGTCCCATCTATTCCATTTCTGGGCTACATTATTTCAGGAACAGAGTTGCGTTTGGATCCGGAGAAACTTTCTGCCATTCGGGACTGGACTCAGCCTCTTTCCCTGAAAGCGGTGCAACGATTTCTAGGGTTCGCAAATTACTACCAGAAATTCATAAGGGGTTTCTCTACTATTGTGGCGCCTATTACTGCCCTAACCAAGAAAGGGGCTGACCCAAGCCATTGGTCCTCTGAAGCAGTGGCAGCGTTCGCTCAGTTGAAGGCAGCCTTTATGACCGCTCCGGTACTTCAGCAGCCAGACTTCCTAAAGCCATTTTTTCTGGAGGTCGATGCTTCTACGGTAGGCATAGGTGCCGTACTTTCGCAGTACGCTCCAGATGGGAAGTTACATCCGTGTGGTTTCCATTCTCGCAAGTTCTCCCCTGCTGAGTTAAATTACACCATTGGAGATAAAGAGCTGTTGGCAATTTAATCTGCCTTAGAAGAATGGAGATATCTTTTGGAGGGTGCTAAACACTTAATTATGATTTTTACGGATCACAAGAATTTACTGTATCTCAAGACGGCCCAGTGCTTGAATCCCCGTCAAGCAAGATGGGCGCTCTTCTTTGCTCGGTTTTCGTTTGTCATTAAGTACTGGGCTGGAACTCTTAACACCAAGGCGGATGCCCTATCCCGTTCCGTAATGGCTTCGGATGAGGAGAATACCGTTGAAAAGGCGTTGATCCTCAGTCCCGTCTCTATCTCTGCGGCTCCCACTGCGTTGGGTCCTCCTCCTGGAAGAATGTCTGTGCCAGCTAAATTTCGACCAAAATTGTTGCAGTGGGCTCACATTTCCAAGTTGTCTGGCCATCCGGGAGTTCAAAAGATGTGGGAATTTCTGGGAAGATATTACTGGTGGGACACTGTGAAGAAGGACGTCCAAGAGTATGTCAACTCGTGTCCTCAATGTGCTCAGCACAAAACTCTACGTCTGCCTCCTGCGGGATTGTTGCATCCACTGTCCATTCCTAAGAGGCCTTGGACTCACATCTCTATGGACTTTGTTACTGAACTACCTCTCTCAAAAGGTCATAACACCGTCTGGGTGATTATCGACCGATTTTCTAAGATGGCACATTTTGTTCCGTTGACCGGATTACCATCAGCTTCTAAGTTGGCTTTGTTATTCATTCGGGAACACTTCCGCCTGCACGGGTTACCTCTGGAGATAGTCTCGGATCGAGGGGTACAGTTTACGGCAAGATTCTGGAGAGTCCTCTGCACGGCTCTACAAATAAAACTCAAGTTTTCGTCTGCTTATCATCCACAGACCAATGGGCAAACTGAACGCGTCAATCAAGATTTAGATACTTTTCTCCGTGTTTACCTCTCTCCCTCACAAGATAATTGGGTGGAGTTGTTGCCTTGGGCCGAGTTCGCCCATAACCGTCTATATCACTCCTCGACTGGTGAGTCTCCATTTTTTATTAATTACGGATTTCATCCCCAAGTTCCGGAATTACCCATTTGTCCTCCAGAAGAAGCTCCTGCTGCAGCCTCTACTCTCCGGCATTTCAGTCAAATCTGGAGTCGAGTTCATGCCAACCTCAAGAGTGTTTCCGGTCGCTATAAGTTCTTTGCGGATAGGAAGCGACGGGCAGCTCCTCAGTACAAGGTTGGTGACAAGGTATGGCTCTCTACCCGCAATCTCCGTTTAAAGGTGCCCACTATGAAGTTCGCTGGTCCTTATCCCGTGTTACAAGTCCTGAATCCGGTTGCCTGCAAATTGGGGTTGCCTTCCCATCTCCGGATACCAAATTCCTTCCATGTCTCTCTTCTTCGCCCTCTTGTTTTGAACCTATTCCATTCCAAGTCCCCAAGGCCAACCTTTGCAGAGGCTGAAGAGGGTACGGACTTTGAGATCAAAGCTATTCTTGATTCTCGCTATCTTCACAAGAATCTACAGTATTTGGTGGAATGGAAAGGTTTTGGCCCCGAGGAAAGGAGCTGGGTCAAAGCTACTGAAGTTACGGCTCCCCGACTGGTGCGGATGTTCCATTCCAGACATCCAACAAAACCTGGAAAGTGTCCAGGGGCCACTCCTGGGGGAGGGGGTACTGTCACACACCAGAGGCGGAGTTCGCCGCGCTTACCCCTGCGTGTCTGCTGGTCGGTGTTGCGGCCTCTGCCTTCGGTGGGCCACGGGCTCCGGCGTCTGGTTGGCGCGGCTACCGGCGGTTCTCCGGGGCATGGGCGCCGCCATGACACCCGGCATCACGTGAACGGGGGGCAGGTGACGTCAGACTGCTCCGCCAATCCAGTGCTGGCGGGAGATTCAAAGTCAGACGCCGGACAGAGCTTCAGTGCCTGAGTATCGTCTTTCCTTGACGTAGATGCCAGTGCTCTTGTTCCCGGCAAGGATCTCTGCAGTTGTACTCCAGTGTCTCCGGCATTTCCAGCTGCCAGTTCGCTACACCGGCGCCAGTGTATTCAGCGGCCGGTAAATCTCTCTGCGTACCAGTGATCCGTGTTCCTAGTAATCAGCGTCTCAAGTTCCACAGATCCGTCAGCGTCTCAAGTCTCCGTTCGCAAATTCCACAAATCCAACAGCGTCTCAGTCTCCGTTCTCAAGTTCTACAAATCCACAGCGTCTAAAACCCCTACACTTCAGTTTCTCACATCATCAGCGTCTCAATCTCCGTTCTCAAGTTCTACTAATCCACAGCGTCTAAAACCCCTGCACTTCAATTCCTCACATCATCAGCGTCTCAGTCTCCGTTCTCAAGTACTACAAAGCCACAGCGTCTAAAACCCCTGCACTTCAGTTTCTCATATCATCAGCGTCTCTGTCACCACTCACAAGTTCTTCAACCATCTGTGTCATTAATCATCATTCATAAGCTCCATAAGTTATCAGTGACTTTCAAACATCACCCACAGTTTCTTCAATTACCAGCATCCCCAATACTGCTCACTAAACCCTTCAGTGGGTCTGGACATTTCCTCATTTATTCCTTTTTGGCATTTGACTTTAAGTTGTTTTCCTTTGCAATAAAGCTCTTTACTATTTCATCAAACTCCACTGTCAGCGTCCTGTATGAGGAGATCCTATATCAGGCCTTCCCGTTTCCAGCTCAATTGTGGTTCCTCTTCCCAACCATCGGAAGAATCCCAGAGTTCACAACACCCCCAGTCTAGGCCAGTGACAAGCCTGAGTTGATAATGATAACGTTTGATCTCATGCTGAAAGACTATGCCCATACATTTCTTTAATTTCCTGCATGCACTTCAACAGTAATAAATGGGCAAGTTGTTCGCATACATGGTACCTTCTCAGCGTAAATGCCACTTCCACTAGTTTTTGTAAGAGTGTGCATAATACAGGGTGAGACAAAAAAATAACTCCCACATTTTAAAGGTTAACAAAAAAGACTGGTAAATGCTATTCAAGATGTTAGTACATAACCTAAAAGTGCATGCAGTTTATTTTCAATTGGTTTTCAATATGATATTGTCCAGATGGTGACCTTCATTCGTGATACACATTTGCAGATGGTTTCTGAAGTTTTGCATCACTTGGCGGATCATTTCCGGCCTTATCAATGCAATTTCTTGACAAAGCTTACTTTAATTTTTCTGGCTACGTTAAAAAGCTGAATTTCATTACTGGGTCGAAAACAAGCTACATCAACTTCATTAGAGGCCTCTATAAAGCCAACGGGGCCATCTGAAAGCTGAGGTCTACAATCATCAACCAGGACCCATTAATGAAAGGAGGGCTGGTATACGCCAAGGAATGACAATATCATAATTAAAACCAATTGAAAATAAACTGTATTCCATGTACTTTTAGATGAGGTACTGAAATTTTGAATAGCATTTATCATGCCTTTTGGCTAACCTGTTAAATCTGGGAGTTTTTTTTTTTTTTTTACCTCACTCTGTATTAAGAAACAGATTTGTATTTTGTACATGACAATCTACATGGATGCAATATGTTCCATACTGTGATGGAAGGAACCACACTGATTGGTTCCCATTGTCATAGGAATAATTTTACGCTTACCCAAGCTCCTATTAATCCAGTGTTGAACAACATAATATTTTTGGTGGGGCCACCAAGTGGTACATAGGGGATACTGTATCATGCAATCAAAAGAGTGGAGAATCCACCATTAGTAGCCCATAGCAACCAATCGGCATTGAGGAAGCATTTATCAAGTACATGCTAAAAAATTATAGGTAGATGCTGATTGGTTTGCTGTGGGCAAGGTATCCAATGGTCCACTTCTCCATTCTTTTCTCTGATTGATACATAAACCTATAGTCCCATAAGGGATGCGCTTAATTTACTAGCTGTCGGGATCCCAGCGGTCAGGATACAGACGCTGGAATCCCGACAGCCGGCAATGCTCTGTCCGTAATCCCGGCGCAACAGGGCAATTCTCGTAGGTGTCCACCGAGCCCGCAAGGGGACTCTTAGCGCTCACTCTGTTTCTGGTATTCTTGCGGGCGGGATGCCGCTGTCGGGATTTTGACAGCCGGTAACCCATAACAAACCCATAAAGAGTTAAAGGATCAATTTAATAAGCAGTAAAAGGAATGAAGAAGTGAGCCAGTGGAGAAGTTGCCCATGGCAACCAATCAGCTGCTACGTATAATTTTATAGAATGCACTTGATAAATGTTACTTCAATGCTGATTGGTTGCCACAAGCAACTTCTCCACTGGCTCACTTCTCCACTCTTTTCACTGCTTCATAAATACACCCCTCAATTTGTGAATCAGAACAAAAGCACAAAGGGTCACTGACAAGTGAGAGTACATCATGTATGATCAGAAAGCACTTGCTGTGCTCACCCTGTGACAGTAAGGTCACTAGCAAGAGGAGTTAGCTATGAGTTGTATGAAACCAGCAAATTTGTTGATAAATGTGGCTAGCACAATACCGGAGCCAGGATATTATCACGTTTCCAAAAGATGATGTTACTGGACCTTATAGAGGTGTAGCAGCTCAGAAGTCTGGATACTGATTGCTAGGACTAGTCCTCTGAAGCCTTGTGGAGGATATACTATGGCTGCTTGTACAAGCAGTAATTGTACCATATACAAGTGGGCGTTTCCCAATAATCAGCTACTCAAAACTTTTAAAGCACAATGTGTAGCAATAAAGCTGTCAGCACTGGCCCTTAAGAACTGAATTATGTTTTGTATGGCACACTGAATTATGTTTAGCCAGGCAACTTTGTTTTTTTGGGTAGTTATTTACAGAAGGAAACACTTTCTATCATTTTAATGATTGTAAGTTAAACTAAACTTTGTAAGCCCCATAGCAAAATCTTGAAAGGGCTAGCCCCACTCCCGCCGTTGTCATTACAATGCCCCTTGTTGGAACAGGAGAGAGAGGGGAGAAACAGACAAAAAAAGGGTGTCAGGGGGAGAGAAAGAGAGAGAAAGAGAGGGTTTTCATGAAAAAAGAGGGAATGAGCATGGAGACCAAGGAGCGAGAGAGGGAGTCAGGGAGAAAGAGAGAGAGAAAGGGATGAGAGAGGAGAGAGAGAGCGGGCACCAGGGAGAAAGAGAGGGTGTCAGAGAGAGAACGGGGGGAGGAGCAAGAGAGAGTGAGGGAGTGGTGTGAGCAGGAGTGAGAGAGTGTGTCAGGGAGGGTAGAGAGAGAGAGAGGGGGGAGCAAGAGAGTGAGTGAGTTTCAGGGAGAGAAAGAAGGAGAGACAGGGAGAAAGACTGGTCTGTGTGTTAAAGTATGAAAGACAGTGCCAGGGAGAGAGACAATGTCAGGGAGAGAGAGAGGGTGTGTGTGTGAGGATGAGAGTAAGGGACAGAGTGACTGTTTCAGGGAGAGAGAGAAAAAGAGAGTGTGTTAGGGAGTTAGGGGGAGAGGGAGAAGGAGCGAGCAGGAGAGACACTACCTGACTACAGCACAGGATTGGGATTGGGGGGATGGTAGGACAGAGAGGAGCATGGATGGATGGACAGACAGAGCACCATATGGGGGTAAAGATGGACAGAAGGATGGGGAACGGGCATAGACGGACGGACAGAGCACAATATGGGGCATAGACAGACACACGGATGGACGCAGGGGGCATAGATGGACGGACAGAGCACCATATGGAGGCATAGATGAATAGATGGGGGTGGGGGGGGGCATAGACGGACAGAGCACCATATGGGGAATAGATGAATAGATGGATGGGGTGGGGTAGGGGGGTCATAGACGGACAGACATATGGCAGGAGAGAGGGGGGCTCACTGTCAGCGGGACTGTGTTGCACTGTCCAAGCACGAACTGTCTGTCAGCCACTCAGCGGCACCACTACTGCAGAAATGCTTCCGGGTTCTCTCCAACAAGTGGCTCCGATCACACATTCAGGACGGCTCTTCACCCTGCCTCCTTCCCTCCCTCCCAGGAAGTAAACTGGTTGAGCCCCGAACCCGGCACGCAGAAGTACTAATTAAAAAACATATATACTGTATAAAGAAAAAGGTGCAGTGTGATTGATTGCTGGGCCTTTGGGCCCCCCAATTGGCCGTGCCCCATACCAGTTGCTTCCCCTGCGCCCTCTATAGTTACGCCATTGCAAGGAAGCGATTAGTGATTCTCCTAGCAAGAGTTTCCTATATGTGACAGAGAGGGACTGTTGTGTGTGTTTAAAGGGAAAAAAAGACCATTGCAATTCGCCAAAAGGGGGTAGAGGAGAATGTTTCTTTTAAACATCACATTATTTTGTTTGTAAGTCTACTGTAGGACACTGCAGGGAGCCATTGGTGACCTGGATAGAAAGTACAATTTAGGCAGGTTTTATAATGATATGGGAATCTCTAAAAACATACATGCAGGGAACTCACAAGATGCACACTCACATAAGATCTACAAGCATTTTAAATTTGCTCTTTAAAATATTGTGTTTTGCGGATAATAGGTTCCACAGCCTGCCTATTTATTGTGCTATATATTATAAGTATCCATAGGGAGCTAATTTATTACCTGCAGGCTGTGATAAATGGCAGATAGGAATTATGTTTCATTTGTAACTGCATATAAAAGTAAGCATCTTTCAGCAATGGGACTGCTCTTACTATGTATCAGGAACCTCCTTAAAAATGAAAAGGCTTTTAACAACAAGGTGTGAATAGAACAAACTTACAATTTCCAATTTAATTTTCCAGAGATTAACGTGGCTCACTCTACAGCTGCCTAGACTAATAAAATGACATGTCTGATTGTTGCTATGGCAAATTTGTATAAATTTCCAAATTTGTGCTATTAAAAGAAGCCATAAATGATTTGCCTCTTTAAAATATATCTATTTTGTAATAGCACTGCCTTCCCTTGAAAAATTGTTTTTTTTTTTTGTGAAGGTCACCTCTTTTTGGACTGCCAGCACTCACCTTCTGCTTCTCTTCACCTTTGGTGTTTCTGTGCAGCAGGAGAGAACTAACAAAAAACAGGATTTCTCTCACTAGAAATAGACGTGAGCAGCGCAGGTGAGCTGCAGAGGTCCCACTTATAGGTCATTGCCGGGATCCTACTCAATACATGAAATCATGGGAGTCAAGGGGAGGGACACCCACTAAAGAATTATTCAAGGGAACAGAGTGCAATAAAAAATATACACATTTTAAAGAGGAAAACCAATTTGAAAAGTGTGCATTTAGTCATTCAGTGCACTTGGAATTAGTGACCTCACAGAGTCACCACAAAGGGCTAATGTCTCAATTATGTTCCCAGGGGATTAATAGGCAACTTTCCCATAAATACTGGTTTAACCCACAAAATGTAAAAGGAGAAGGATATATATTTACTGAGGATCTGTGAAAGAACAGTTATCAAAGGCCACACTTGTTGCAGAACAGTCATACACACACACAAAAAAACACCTTTCATCAATGCCTTTGCAGTAACAAGATACATAGAGCAATAACTCCAAATGTTCTTTCTGAACATGTTCTGCATCAACTGTGTTCTTCTGAAGAGCATAACAAACTTTCCCAAGTCCCTCCTGGCCTCTCATTTTTCTTTATGCTGCACTTATTCCTAGTTTGCCTGTTGCCTGCCAATACCAAATCTGTGTAGACTGTACACACCTGCATTTGTCTTACACTGCTTGGGTGGTAATACTCATTTTGCTCAGAAGACAACAATGCTTCGCACAGATTGAATTTCTGCAGTTCCAGCAGAGAAGTCAGTTTCCCACTGGAAATACCATCCTTGGCCATGCTGTAAACAGTCGTCAGTATAGCGACCTTAGATGGATCCATCTCAGCTTTGATGACTGACTTTATCTCTTGATGAAACTGTAATTCCATGGCCAGCTGCTCACTGTTGACAGCGAGTGCCTGCCTGTGGGCACCAGAGGTCACATGACGTAAAAGTGCGTGCCGCTGAAAATTATCAGTCCCCACAGTGAAGGCATTCTCAGCCTTGCCATGCTTGTTCTTCACAAGAGCCTGTCGGCACTCCATACAAAACATCAGCTTGCGCTCGTAGTCAAACTCCAGCCATGTGAACTCTTCCTTCCAATGCTCATTGAAATACCTCTTACATTTCTTATTTGAATTTGAAGTCTCCCCTGCTGGCTTTTTTCCCGGGGTCACCATGCTCCCAACATTGCCCATGCTGAAATCAAACATTAGAGGCGGGCTGAAGTTTTCCATTCTGCATTAAACAGAGTAATGCACTCTA
>NC_086446.1:310289214-310291714 GCF_028390025.1 Pseudophryne corroboree
GGGTCCCTTGACCTGGCGCAATATCTGTCCAATTTTTTGTTGAGGCGGGACGCCATCATGTCCACCTTTGGTTTTTCCCAACGGTTCACAATCATGTGGAAGACTTCTGGGTGAAGTCCCCACTCCCCCGGGTGAAGATCGTGTCTGCTGAGGAAGTCTGCTTCCCAGTTGTCCACTCCCGGAATGAACACTGCTGACAGTGCTATCACATGATTTTCCGCCCAGCGAAGAATCCTTGCAACTTCCGTCATTGCCCTCCTGCTTCTTGTGCCGCCCTGTCTGTTTACGTGGGCGACTGCCGTGATGTTGTCCGACTGGATCAACACCGGCTGACCCTGAAGCAGAGGCCTTGCCTGACTTAGGGCATTGTAAATGGCCCTTAGTACCAGGATATTTATGTGAAGTGACGTTTCCATGCTTGACCACAAGCCCTGGAAATTTTTTCCCTGTGTGACTGCTCCCCAGCCTCTCAGGCTGGCATCCGTGGTCACCAGGACCCAATCCTGAATGCCGAATCTGCGGCCCTCTAGGAGATGAGCACTCTGTAACCACCACAGGAGAGACACCCTTGTCCTTGGAGACAGGGTTATCCGCTGATGCATTTGAAGATGCGATCCGGACCATTTGTCCAGCAGATCCCACTGAAAAGTTCTTGCGTGGAATCTGCCGAATGGAATCGCTTCGTAAGAAGCCACCATCTTTCCCAGGACCCTTGTGCATTGATGCACTGACACTTGGCCTGGTCTTAGGAGGTTCATGACTAGGTCGGATAACTCCCTGGCTTTCTCCTCCGGGAGAAACACCTTTTTCTGTACTGTGTCCAGAATCATCCCTAGGAACAGCAGACGTGTCGTCGGAATCAGCTGCGATTTTGGAATCCATCCGTGCTGTCGTAGTACTACTTGAGATAGTGCTACTCCGACCTCTAACTGTTCTCTGGACCTTGCCCTTATCAGGAGATCGTCCAAGTAAGGGATAATTAAGACGTCTTTTCTTCGAAGAAGAATCATCATTTCGGCCATTACCTTGGTAAAGACCCGGGGTGCCGTGGACAATCCAAACGGCAGCGTCTGAAACTGATAGTGACAGTTCTGTACCACAAACCTGAAGTACCCTTGGTGAGAAGGGCAAATTGGGACATGGAGGTAAGCATCCTTGATGTCCAGAGACACCATATAGTCCCCTTCTTCCAGGTTCGCTATCACTGCTCCGAGTGACTCCATCTTGAACTTGAACCTTTTTATGTAAGTGTTCAAGGATTTCAGATTTAAAATGGGTCTCACCGAGCCGTCCGGCTTCGGTACCACAAACAGCGTGGAATAATACCCCTTTCCCTGTTGTAGGAGGGGTACCTTGATTATCACCTGCTGGGAATACAGCTTGTGAATGGCTTCCAATACCGCCTCCCTGTCGGGGGGAGACGTTGGTAAAGCAGACTTCAGGAACCGGCGAGGGGGAGACGTCTCGAATTCCAATTTGTACCCCTGAGATACTACCTGCAGGATCCAGGGGTCCACTTGCGAGTGAGCCCACTGCGCGCTGAAATTCTTGAGACGGGCCCCCACCGTGCCTGAGTCCGCTTGTAAGGCCCCAGCGTCATGCTGAGGACTTGGCAGAAGCGGGGGAGGGCTTCTGTTCGTGGGAAGAGGCTGTCTGCTGCAGTCTTTTTCCCCTTCCTCTGCCCCGGGGCAGATATGAGTGGCCTTTTGCCCGCTTGCCCTTATGTGGACGAAAGGACTGAGCCTGAAAAGACGGTATCTTTTTCTGCTGAGAGGTGACCTGGGGTAAAAAGGTGGATTTCCCAGCCGTTGCCGTGGCCACCAGGTCCGATAGACCGACCCCAAATAACTCCTCCCCTTTATACGGCAATACTTCCATATGCCGTTTGGAATCCGCATCACCTGACCACTGTCGCGTCCATAACCCTCTTCTGGCAGAAATGGACATCGCACTTACTCTTGATGCCAGAGTGCAAATATCCCTCTGTGCATCTCGCATATATAGAAATGCATCCTTTAAATGCTCTATAGTCAATAATATATTGTCCCTGTCCAGGGTATCAATATTTTCAGTCAGGGAATCCGACCAAGCCACCCCAGCACTGCACATCCAGGCTGAGGCGATTGCTGGTCGCAGTATAATACCAGTATGTGTGTATATACTTTTTAGGATATTTTCCAGCTTCCTATCAGCTGGTTCCTTGAGGGCGGCCGTATCAGGAGACGGTAACGCCACTTGTTTTGATAAGCGTGTGAGCGCCTTATCTACCCTAGGGGGTGTTTCCCAACGTGCCCTAACCTCTGGCGGGAAAGGGTATAATGCCAATAATTTTTTAGAAATTAGCACTTTTTTATCGGGGGAAACCCACGCTTCATCACACACCTCATTTAATTCATCTGATTCAGGAAAAACTACGGGTAGTTTTTTCACACCCCACATAATACCCTTTTTTGTGGTACTTGTAGTATCAGAAATGTTCAAAACCTCCTTCATTGCCGTG